>NC_056741.1:1404829039-1404876539 GCF_019279795.1 Protopterus annectens
CCCTTGTCTGAGGTCCCAAAATATGTCGGCATAAGGTTTCTAACAAAGAAAATGTGGTACTGATATGTACTCACATAGATTAAAAAGCAATCCAATCACATGTAGAAATTCAGTTATAAAAAAATGTTTCTATCCTGTAAATGTAGTGCCTGACTTAACTCATATTATAATAGGAAAAGATTTTCCTCAATTTAAAACACAGCAAAACACGTGGGACAGCATGCAAAGACAGTGTGGCAGGCCAATGCATTTAACAAAAAAGACAGAGACAAAGCAACAGCTTGATGTACCCATCCAGTATAAGAATAGAGGTGGGGAGAGCAAGATAAGTTCAAGAATTAAAACCAAAACTGGGGGATATAACATAGGAGCTACAAAATGGGCTCAAAATTATAATCAGACTATAATAGAGGATTCTGTTTATCAAAAGAAACTGGCCCCAACAATAGCTCAGCAGAAAACCAATATAGTAAGAGACATCCTCAAGAAATGAGGGTAAAGTGACAGAAAACTGAAGTAAAAATCAGCACAAAACAGAAATTTGCAGAAAAGGTGTTAAGACAGAAACAGAGAGGACAAAAACAGATGAAGGAGAGTACCTAAGTGAGGATCTTGGGGCACATATATGGTACTGTGTACTAAACATAAGATAAACAGGGAATATGCAACATTTCAAACCCACTACTGTCATACTGGGAAAAAAAGCTAAATAAAAAGGCAACTTTCAACAGGCTTCTACAGACAGCAGAAGAACTAAAGCAGGAGTTTCTTTGCCCAGAAATGCCGTAAAGAGGAGATTTCAAAGAAGTTCAAGCATCATACTTTTTTGGAAAACATAGCTATACATTCCGTTTCAAGACATGCTAGTGAAGAATGCAACCCTAAATTAGCAGACTTATTGGTAAGTCACACAAACCTTAAAAAAGTGCAGTGGGAGGATGAAACACTAACTATAGCAGGTCAAGTTAAAGGGGAAGATAGTGAACATGCTATTCCTACTGTTTCTTATCCCAGTTCTGAGTTACAAAACAATCTTATTTACAGTAAGAAAGGCCAGGGAGGAAATACTACCTTAGCTGCCAATGCAAAAAAAGTTAAGATACTAGTAGTGAACTTTAGCCCACGATCACATATTATGTGGTCCCCTGAGGATGGACAAAACTAAGGCATGAGTGTTTGGCAAACTGCATTGGTGAAGTCTAATAAAAGAAAAAAAAACTATTAACCGGTGCTATGAGCTGATCCAAATGGATGCATTTTAGACACACCCTAAAAGCAATGTCTGGTGAAGTGGCTTGCTCAAACTCACAAAGCAGATAAAACATAGGCTGAGGAGAACAAAACTATGCAGTACTGGGAATATGAAGCATCACATACCAATGCTAAGCTTTAAATGTCTGTGCTAACTGCAAGATGCAAAACAGAACATTGCTTGGCTTTTTTTCTAGAAAGTCAGAGCACTCGTCCATAGACCTAGATTTTTAGAGTCCACTGATCCAAATGCCTATTATAAAACTGACATTTGAGTATAATGTTACTAACACTGTGGGATCAGTGAAAACTAGCAATCAGCACTGATAAGTACTAGTAATAATGAACTATGCTACAACATTTCAAAAAGCTGTAACCTTATAAAAGGCTTATGTTAAACATATCATGCACTGGTACTGCTATTCTCAAGCATGGGTACATACCTGGGGAGCATGTCACTAAAACGGCAGCACTTTCAGCAATGACATTTGGGTGAAACAGGTATATTTAAGTTTGGGGGGGGCATGTCAGGATTTGCCCCACTTGAAAACATATATATGCTCATGTGGTTTGCCAAAAGTGTTTCAGCTGTTTTTTTTTCCCCCGGCTCAAAATTTGATGACAGATCTGTCGATTCTTCAATGTGATTCTGATACTTCTGGACTAAGACACACCAATAATTACTTTAAGGGTAATTCATCACCTGTGCTAGGTAAAGCAAGTAAAATCATCAGTGTTCTACCCCCTCAGACTTTTTAATCTGTAGTTGTTTTTTTGTATTATTTTTAAAGATTGTAAAATTATTGATTTTAAAATGTTTTGTACTATTTTGGAGCTTTTCTCCCTGGGCCTCTAATGAAAATGGGTTACTCCCTAGTTGGACTTTCCCAATAATCAAACATCAATCAAATAAATAAATTAAATAGGCCATCACATTAGTTTACAGGATAAACAAAAGCTGGTTATGCCCACAGTAAACAGCACATGCAAAAAGCACAAGAACACAACAATGATTCTACAATTAAAATATCAGCCTGGATAATTTAATCTAGGGAATCAGATGTTAGTAAAAATATCCTCCATGGGTAAACATTTCTGACTAAGAAGCGAAGTCCCTTTGAGGTGAATGAAAGATTAAATATAATGACAAAATTTAGACAACCAAGAAGAGAAAAATGCAGCACATCTGTCACACCAATGTATCAAAGCAGTGGAAAGAACTAGAACATTCTGTGGTTAGGCTGCAAGCCGAAAATTCATAAACGACAGCCGAGAGAATCATTGCCTGAAGTACACCTAGAGGAATCTTGTCAAAATTACAAAGCAAGGAATAAGAACATTTCTTAATAAAAATAAAAATCTGTTTACAAAAATGCCGGATAGAATTAAACTGACAAAATACAACAGAGAACACCTGGAGTGAAGGATAGTCTGAAACCTTAAAGTGTAGTATAATCAAAATGTGCTGCTCAAAATTGGATGGAATACAAAAGCTAACATTATGAATGGAGAAGCCCAATAATGCTAGTTTCTGAACCTAATGAAGTAACAGATTTGGTAATGATTGCTAAAACCTGAACAGCATTTTTTTTTTGCAATCTGATTTTTATTAGTATTTTTTTTTAAAAACACAAATACAAAAACAAAACCATAATTCACACAATACAAATAGGTTCGAAACAGATAAATGAAAAAATCTTCATACAATCCTACTTAAGAACAAATACATTCAATACTGATGTAACAAAAAGAAAAACCTGAACAGCATTTTGCTGTCTGATAGCTATTCCATACCTAGAAATGAGAAGATGATGGAAAACCTACGGAAAGCACAATACCGTACAACATCAGACTTAAAGAAGCATTCTCAGATACAACTTTCTACTCTGCCAAAGAAAATACAGTTTTTGTAACCCCTGAAAGGTTTACTTCATTACACAGTGTTGCCATTTGGCTCACATGAATCTCCAGCCACCTTTCAGAGACTGATGGTTAAAGTACTGAAGCCTTATTCATGACATTCTGTTGCAAATCTAGATGACATTGACATCCATTCAAGAACTGGAAGTCACAACAAAGGTGCAACCTGTGTCAGAATCTACAATACAGGCAGGCTTGACTGAGATTGCTTGAGAGAGTAAATTGTGCATGTTGGAAGGAAACCACATGGGATACTTCACAGAAAGAGTGGGTGGTATTAACAACTATAAAAACAGAGGCTATAAAAAATGGCCAGCACTTTCCTCTAAAAAACAGGTCAAGGTTTTCTTTGGACTAGCAATGCTACAGAAAAGCTTTATCTGCTTTTGCAGCTACTACCTGTCCCTTTGATAGCTCTCACAAAGGGTAAAGCTCATATAAAGGAATGTTCCCCTTAGGTAGACAGAGCATTTAATGTACTGAAAAATATTGTTCTGAACCAGTGTCAGTATCTCCTAGTTACACTTTGTATACAAATGCATCAGAAGTAGATTTAAGAACTGGATTACCACAATAAGGAGTACCCTGTGTGTTGCATGAGTCAAAAGTTAACCAACGCTGAAAAAAGAAATACTGAGCCACTGAAAGGGAATGTTTATTTGTGAAATGGGTCTTCTATTTTCTGAAGTACTACCTATTATTTAGTCAGTTTAACCTAGAGAGAGAATATGCCCGAATTAAAATGGCTGAGTAAACAGAAAGATGGTAATAAAAATCATGCCAGTAGACATCATCTTCATTCCATCCCTTTTAAATATACTACCAACCATAGACCCACATGGGCTCAAAAGCATGCTGATGTGTTATCCAAGTGTTACAACCCATCTGTTCAAGTCCAAAATCAATGTCCAGTAGGAGGGATGTGTGAAAACTTGGCGTGTAAAAAAATGGGGAATATGGCTTTAAATGTATTTTGCATCTTTAAAGGAAAACTCCACCCTCTCCTACATCTTTTAACTCAATCCTTAGGTTTATTTTTCTCCCTACAATGTGGTTCCAGTATTGTGTAGATACCAGAAACCTGCTTGTACTTTTTAAAACATATTTCCTTGCACTGGAATCAAAGGAAGTGAAAGCCTACATACTTTTTTTAAGCTTAACTTCTCAAATACGTTGACAGGAATTGGTCTCCACCTGTGACATACCATAAACACAATTAAATCTGTAGTTTACCCTGTTGGGTACTGCTGTCACTCTTAGATGGGCAATTAATCCTGCTAATGTTAGGAACACAGCAGCTGACATAAAAAAGGTAGAAAGCTGTGGAATTGTTTTCCACTGTTTTTGTTGCACAGAGGAGAAAAACCCCTTTCATAGCAAAACAAACCAACTAGCTCAGTCAGGGGTTTAAAGGCAGTTGTCACCTCTTCTGATAAATATATATATAAGCATCAACACAGTATTGAAATCCTAAGCTTAAATGTTGGTTACTTATAATAGTTTATATGTTAAGATAACATAAATATAGTATCAAAAATTTCTGTGACATTCAGTGAAAAGTCAGAAAACATTTTTTTCTTGTAAAATATCAACACATTTACCGTTTTCAAGCCACCCCTCTCCCCCACAACACAAGACAGAACTGCAGAGAGAGAGAGACAAGTGGCAAACCTATCAGCTAGGTGCACTGATAATGTTCACAAAGAGGTCTTTTATGGTTTTTTTTGTGACATCCTCCTAGAGGGTGATGCACATCTGGTACAGCCAGATTCATGTAGGACATTCCCACTGAATGAGTCATTCCTCACATTGTTAGAGTGCATGAGTATTCTGTAGTCCACAAAGGAAAGGTGACCATTGATGGCAACCATAACACACAACTAAATTTACTTTAACATAGGTTTACAATGTGTTCTTGCATTAAACACATTAAGAAAAATAAATCAGAAGTACTTAACTGTGTGTTTAAATCCGCGCACATGCAATCACACACACAGATGTGCATTTAAACACAGTACTGTATCCCATGTATAGCATTCTACGTACATTTTTATACACACATACAACTACACACATATATATATATATATATATATATATATATATATATATATATACACACATTTACAGACACATTTACAGACACACACATACATATATATATATATATATATATATATATATATATATATATATATATATATATATATATATATATATATATCTGTGTATGTGTTTATGTGCAGCCGCACATGTACAGTTACACAAAATTTCTGTTTTGATTTAAAGGACCTAAAGTACACACACAGGCATATAAAATTTAGTTCTCCATTAAACACACACACACACACATATGTATGTATTTTTTGTATACACATACTTTATATACACACACACACGTATACATATATATATATATATATATATATATATATATATATTTATGTGTGTGTGTGTGTGTGTGTGTATGCACATACACACACACACTATAAATATATATAAAATATATACACACACACATATGCATGTATATGTGCAATATGGGTGCAAAAAAATTGTTATTTATAACGAGCTTTACATAGTAGAGGTAAGTATTATTAATGTATACACTCTAATAACTGTTGCTTAATGTTTTACTTATTCACTGTTACACACTGGCTATGTGTTGCACATGCAATCTTTATCAATGTCTTTACGTCAGTATTTTCATTTTCTTTGTATTGCTAAGTACATTTATTACTTGTTATCTCTGCCAATGTAACCCAGGTTTTGGCTGAAAAGGGTACTGCAACCAGTTCACTTTCCTGGTTACCAAAGTATAAATAAATATGAAACAGAAAAACAGGGGGGTGAACATGACAGAAATAATTAAGGAACTAGTAAAGCACATTTTAAATTTGCACCCTTCACAGACTTAGTTTGGAGTTCTACTACTTGTCACCTGTAAATGTACAGAAAGGATCATTTACTGTAGTGAGTTTTCACACCTCAGAAAGTGTGTGGGGGGGGAAGTCTATCAATTCAGCTTGAACTACAAAAGAACCCCTTTATAAAATCCTGCTATTTGCCTAATTTCTTTTGCTGAAAGTACCTAACAGCTATTCATAGCATAGAACAATCTACAGCAGACACATAAAATAGGCTGAGTCAGGGAAACATAGAAGTAACTCTGTTACAGAAGGTGAGTGTAGATGACAGAGCTTCACAGTTCTGTCGTTCTATCGTAATAGCATTGAGAAAACAACACCATTTCCTTGTGTCTCATATAAAGACGACTTGAAATGTATTCTTGGAAGACAGAATGAAAGCAAGAAAACAAGATCCCATTACCAAGGAAGGCCTCATCATCTGCCATTTTGAGGAAAACACATTATAATTGTAAAAGAAGCACCTGGAGTGATTTTTGAGGCACTAAAATAGCTCAGAAAACAAAGATACAATGAAAAAAACATTTTTAGTTCTAAGGTGGAGTTTTCCTTTAAATTTTCACAAGCATTAGTCAAGCTATATTATATAAAGTAATTTGACACTAACTGCCCTTCTATAGTGTAATAAACTCTAGTTTGGTAAAGCAAATCATGAAGCTGGCTCCTCAACTGGGAGGATCATCAAGAGGCAGAGGAGGGGTTCATTCTCAGAGATGTCCCAAAATGGGGCCCTCTGTGGATGTGGCAAGAAAGTAAATCAAAGGAGGAGATTCTGTGGAGTTGGAGTGCAGTTGTAACCTATAATAAACAGCTTGGTTGCCTGAAGGGCTGTGACAGATAAAACTAGTAGGGTTACCTCAAAAGACTGTGAATATAATACAATGTACTATACACAAAGTGTAAGCATCTTTGAAACTAAGTGTGGAAAGCCAGGTGGGATATTTTTCATTTTCTTCATTATAAAAACTTATATAAACATATTATATATCATTATATAAACTTCTGATGTTCATCATATTGATCACTCCTACAGCAGCCTTAACTATATGGATTATATTCTGCATAGGATACAACAGCTGGATAGCTTCCAAAGTTTCAGGGCACCTTCCGCATGCCCAAAATATCAGTCACCTTAATCTGAGCAAACTAAAAAAGACAGGTTTGAGTGCAAAGCCCTTCAGAGCCTTCCTACCGCAAAACAGTACACTCCTTTGAGGCTTTTGAGGATTGATAGTAGGCCTGTGCTGTTCCTTTGCTGAGCAGATAAGTCTTCTTTAGGGGGGAAAACTGCAATTAAAAAAAAAAAAGACTTTTAGCTTTTTCTTTAGGAAAGATATTTCAAAGCTAGGAGTTTGTGTTTTAACGGAGTGTCACAAGACAGTGTTGTACTTTTAAAGGAAAGTGCTCTTTTTTCTTGTCAGTTTAAAAATTATTTAAAGTAAATGAAAACCATTTTTTCTGTGGAGAAAATGTGTTTGCAATACTTTTAGGGGCTAGCAAACTGTTCTGAAGGGCTTTTTACTGTGGTTTTACATGAAAAATGTGACTATTAAAAACTTTTAAATTTTACTGACACTTGCTGCTCATTTTTCCTGTGAAGAGGCACCATTTTCAGCTTGACCACAGAACAAACTGTCATTCCTATGGTCATCCAGCCACAAAAAAGAAAAAGTTAAGCAAAAAGCCTTTGCCAGCACTACAAGCTATCATTTGTCTCAGCAGTAGTTGGGTGACTCTGCTGTGGCCATCAGCTGTACCTCAAGACCATTCATCTTTTACTCAGGATGCATCTGGTATAGCACCTATAGCCACTTTGAACTGGGGGTTAGTCAAGTCCTTGGCAGCTGCTGAGGTCCCCTCAGTGGGCAAAGGACAGCCACTCCTGCTGGCCCTTGAAGGGGGTACAGAGAAGGCTCCCCCTGCTTTGTTAAAACGTTGTACCCATACCCATCCCTGGGGAAGCTGCTGTTGTTATTAATAACACTGATGGTCTCATTGTTTACTGACAAAAAGAAACAGAAAACTACACATGTATCTAGTCTTCCTCAAATTTCCTTAGACAGCAGTAGTTTACAGGGTCTGGCTCAGGATTTAATTCAAGCTATTCATCCTTATCAGTAGCTTCTGGTAAAAGAAGAGGGATGCCTCTTTTCCTGAATAGATTCAGGATTCTGAATATGGAATGGAAGATGAAAGGATACATACATGGTGGATAAATACACAGCTTTCTCCTCAGATTTTCTGATTCAGACTTGGAGGATAGGTGCGTGTGTGTGCGTGTGTCTGTGTGTCTGTGTGCGTGTGTGTCTGTGTGCTTGTGTGTGTGTGGTTATTTTTCTCTAAGACTATTTCCAAAATATGCCAATGTTTTCAATGGGAAAACACTGAGGTTTCTCAGTCCTTCAGCAAATATTATGAGGAGGGGGCATGGCTAAGATGCCAGTCTGATAGCAGCAGAAATCCATAGCTCTGCTTAGATTTTAATATCCTGACAGGAAATATACTTTAATTTTTAGAAAAATCTAACTAAAATTATACTCAAAGTTATATTAACATATACTCTATTATTTTCTAAAAATTAACACATAGTCAAGAGAATTTTTTAATTGTTCCTGTCAAGAAGTTTTCTACTGGAGATCTCAAGATGAGCAACTCGAAGAACCCACACCAGGAGAGTGCAGTGAAGAAAGAACTACATTCTTATAATAACAAACATCCAAGAATTATCACTAAAAATGGACAAATTTGAAAACAAAAAGGATATTATCAAACACGAATGCAGTAAACAACTGGAACTTCTAAATGGTATAGTAAAAAAAACAGATTATTGCCTTAGAGAAAACAGTAACTGACCTAGACACTAGAGTGACAGAAAATGAAAATCACAATAAATTTCTTCTGAAACAAAACACCAAGCTGATGGAGAAACTGGAAGACCATGAAAATAGATTACGGAGGAATAACATAAGAATATATGGAATTCCTGAGAAAGAAGAGGGTGCTAACATGATTCAATTCCTCAATAAAAGGCTTTCATCAGCACTAAACATGCCTGAATCCCTCTCTTTTGGAATTGACAGGGCTCATTTCTCCCTGGCAAATCCAGCTTCATCTCTGAGTTCATCTAACCCCAGGTCTATAATAGATTTCTTTCCTCGCAAGACAAGGATTTCGTGCTGAAATCGGCATGAACTAATTCCCCTATCAAGATGGGTGAAAAAGTTATTTGTTTTGACAATGACTACACCTCTACAGTCATATCCAGAAGAAAGGAGTGTGTTCCTCTAATTAATTCCTTGAAAAAAGCCAATATTAAAGCTCAAATTCTTTTTCCTGCAAGAATAAGAATCACCTTGCCAGAAGGAGTATTCCCTACAAGAAGCAATAGAATTTATCCAAAAGACGAACTACTATTGGATATAGAAGAAATGGAATGGTCATCCCAAAGTTTGAAGAGACGAGCAACAAAAATGGGATGGTCTGTGACAGAAGGAGCAAACAAAACTAAGAAACTAAATGACAAAGGAATAAATTCCATCTAATTTTAAACGCTTTGTTTTATGAATCATAATATATATGATTCCGAAAAGTCTCTATGCTGTAAGGTAATGTGAATCATTTTTATTATTAACTTTCTCTTTTCCTTTCTATATCTACTTCTTCTAATTACATATAGTACTAAGTATTTAAATAACATTCTCTCTCTCTCTTCTTTCTTCCTATTCTTTTTTGTTACCAATGTATCTTTTCTCTCTTTTCCCCATTATAAGTACTATACATACGTTTCCCTTTTAAATAACTACAAATGATGTATGTCTTCTAATTCTTCAGTAATAGTATGATTTGACTTAATACCAAAGTGCATTTTTTCTAGTGGGTCAGTGGTGGGGTAACAAGGTGTTTCTGATTAGTGTTTCTAACCCAGTTTGGGTTTGTGAAAGGCAGATCATGCCTCCTGAACCTGATTGACTTCTTTGAGGCAGTCACCAAAACCATGGATGAGGGTAAGGTGGTTCACACAGCCTATCTTGACCTCGCCAAGGCTTTCGACACCATCCCCCATTCTGGAATTATAGCTAAACTCACTAAACTAGGTATAAATCACTATGTTACAAGATGGGTTGCCAGCTGGCTCATTGACAGAACCCACAATGTAAAAGTTGCAGACTGCAAATCTGACCTCAAGGCAGTGACAAGTGGAGTGCCACAGGGTTCCGTCCTGGGACCTCTCCTGTTTGGTATCTACTTCTCTGAAGTACAGGCTAACACAGAAGGCTTTTGGCTGATGAAGTTTGCAGATGACTGCAAACTAGGAGCTATAGTCAAGTCCCCAAATGATGTGGACATCTTACAGAAGGGTCTCTCTGAGACATGTCTGGTGTCATAGCCATGGCCTCAAGCTCAATGCCAAAAAGTGCAGTGTCATCCCCTTTGGTAAAACCTCTGTACCCATGAACTACCACACAGGCAGCAATCTACTTAACACCGAATGCGTGATAAGAGACCTTGGGACCCAGGTGGACAGTAGTCTCTCCTCTGATAGTCACATAGCCACAGTAGTCAGGAAGTCCTTCTACGTGGCACACCTCATCATAAAAGGGTTCTCATCCAGGAAAAAAGAGGTCATTGTTCCCCTCTACTCATCACTCATTAGACCCATTATAGAGTACAACGCCCCTTTTGGAATGTACGTCACAAGACATCTGCAGCAGCTGGAAAGGCCAGCGAAGTACCTCACAAAGAGGATTACTGGCCTCAAACAAATGCCCTACACTGACCGCCTCAAAAAACTCCAGCATTACTCTGTAGCATATCGCCTACTCCGAGGTGATCTCTGCCTAACATATAAAGCTATGTCAAACCCAGAGCTGTTGGACATGCTACACCTAAAGAAATCCCAATCCCTCCAAGCTACACGCTCTAGGGACCTAAACCTTGTCACCACAATAAACAGGACACGCTGGAGGGATAGATTCCTGTCCCAGAGACTTCCTATACTCTGGAACAAGCTACCCATCTATGTCAAGCAAAGTTCTTCATTAGCACTCAAGAAAAATCTTGATGAGTGGATGGGAAATAGGAAATACACCCTGGGGATCACTTCTGTGTCTCTGCTAGACAGTGGCACAGGAAAATAACTACCAAGATTTCCAGCTGGGCCAGATTTTTGTCTGGCCGAGGTTCAATAGGAATGGGGCTGAACCGACTGTTAATGACACTACTCCCTCATTGAACCCTAGTACTGAGCATACTGAACACGTCGAGATACCAAGTGAGCCTCGCGTCAGTAAGGAATCCTTGGGTGATACTCATATTGATGAAATATTTCCCTCCAATGTTTCATTACCCTGTAATCAGCAGGGACTAAAAGCTAATGATGCACTGGGAGCGAGACCAAAATCAAGTAATGTCATAACATCTGGCACAGCTACTGGTATTCTTCCTTTAAACCTCCCGCTTCCATACAAAGCCAGGGTACCTACGCGTTCTGTAAGCCGAGGCTGAGGGAAGAGGAAATTTTCGGGCGAGATACCGGAAGCACGGCGAAAGACCAGGAATTGAACACTTTGTTTTTTAACCTTACTTCTTTTGAATTTACAGCAGATGAACAATTACTTCTTAATAAAGGTTTTTCCTTTATTCCATCTAGGGGAAGTGAACTTTCAGAAACGCTTATAGCACTTCGTCTTTTTGCTAGGACACTTTCACTTAAGGTACTGTTTTTTGATTCCTCGCATAAAGACCTCCCACATACAACACATGCATGCAAAAGAAAAAGTTTATTTGTACCTCCTTTGCATAACATGGTTGACTGTTTTGTACGCTCTTGTGAGCAAGATTTTTATATGTATTATAAAGAGAAAAAGCACAAAGGAATATATGTTAATTTGAATGCCAATTTGAAATGTTGTCTTGACAATTTTCGTAATAACAACGAAATCACATTTAAACCTGCTGATAAAGGAGGAGGAGGAGTGGTTGCAATGGATACCTCCTTCTATATTGAGCTCATGCATAATATGCTAAATAATGATGCAGCCTATAAGCCCATAGATAAAACAGTAGTGGGCTCTATAGTAAGAGGGGTGCATGACACCCTCTATGATCTTCTTATGTGTCGCTGTATAGATAAGAGTTTATATGATTTTTTAATAATTGATTCCCCTTTGATACCTATAATTAAGGGCCTTCCGAAAATGCATAAAGGGGTGCAACCTCCCCCTTTACGCCCAATAGTTTCAGGAAGGCATTGGGTGACTGAAAATGCCTCGGTTTTTATACAGACAAAATTGGGCCCTTTAGTTAAATTAATACCTACAATTCTAAAGGACTCTTTTGGGCTGTTACATGATCTAAAACAGGATTCCCTATGCAGTAATATTCAAAGCAACACTTTATTAGTAACATTGGATATTAGGAATCTATTTACAAGTATTCCGAATGACTTTAGCTTGGAAGCCATTAGGGAATATCTGCATGCTAATGGAACACTAGATAATGCTGATCAGATGTTAGTCTGTAGTCTTTTGGATATGGTATTAAACAACAATATTTTTCTTTTCTGTGATCAAGCATATGCACAGACATGGGGAGTGGCCATGGGCACTCCCTGTGCAAATGCATATGCAAATTTAGTTATTCATCAATGGGAAAGGAGATTTATTTTTAATAATGAGAGATTTAAAAATATAATTTTGTATAGGCGCTTTGTAGACGACATCCTTTTATTTTGGAATAACGATTTAGATTCACTGTATGAGTTTGTTGCTTATATGGAATCAACCACCTCTTTTTTAAAATTTACTTTTGAACATTCATATAATCATGTTAATTTTTTGGATATCACCCTAACTAAAGATGACAAGAATAACATTACCACAACGTTATACAGGAAGTCATGCTGGAGGAATGCAATCCTTCATTTTGATAGCATGCATCCTCGCTACGTTTTTCGTAACGTGATAAAAGGGCAGATAACTAGAATCTCTAGGCTTTGCAGTAAGCAGGAGGATTTATATACTCTGGTGGATTTCCAAAAAAGTTGTCTCATTAATAGAGGCTATCCTGCTGATTTAGTTGATAACTTAACCTCATCAACGATTGGGACATATACATATGTTAGAAGAGGGGGTTTTACTAATAGTTTCAAGAACAAAGAAGTAAGCTTGCCATTTAGCATTAAATATACAAATGATATACACCATATTATGGATGTCGTTAAGAACAATTGGAAGATTCTTTTACTTGATTCAACCCTAGTACAGATAGTAGGCAGAAAACCTACTTTTAGATTTAACAATAGTTTAAATTTAAAAAGGCTACTCTGTAATGATAAAATGGATGGTCGGCATATAGATATTAGGTCACGATACAAGAAGGGAACTTATTCGTGCACTAAATGCAGCATGTGTAGCTACATATCAAAAACTCAGTCATTTGAAGTACCAGGAATAGACATGACGTTTACACCAACTTTCTATGCGACATGTGACTCCAAAAATATTATTTACTTAGCCACCTGTGTTTTATGTGATGCCTACTATGTAGGCATGACATCGGGAAGGCTTAGGGATCGCATATACAATCATGTCTACGACATAAGGAAGGAGAACACTAGTAACGCATTGGCTAAGCATTGTCAGCAGTTCCCTAAACATCATTTTAAGTTTAGGGTCATTCAGATTGTGCACAATAATATGAGAGAAGGTGATGTCGTGGGATCTCTTGAACTCCATGAGCTGAGATGGATTTTTAACTTCAGGTCTCATATTGAACCTGGTCTGAATCTAGCGGTCAGCATCCGACCAGCCCTATTAGGAGATAGATGAATTATTTGTTCTTTTTAGGTGTTGGTTTTTTGCTTTATTATTTGCATAAATATTACCATTGTATATAGTCATTGAATAAGCATTGTTGATTCGTCTATTCAATATAGTAATAAGTTCTTAGTTAGAATATTTATTTTATTTATTTTATCTATTTTATATATTATCAATATATATATATATATTTTTGTAAATAATGATTAAAACACATATTTTATGGATATTTAGATATAATGCATTATATAAGTGTTGCCATGACATTATTAGCAACACCAGTATTATGTTCATAATAGGTATTGTAAGGAAATAAGACAGGTTTATGAATTTATTATTGTTGGTTATGAAGTTTTGAATGGATTCTTGTTTGAGTTATGCAATCTGAATCAGTGTTTGTTCTATGCTGACGGAAGCTCTTGGCTGCTTTAGAAAAGTGTTATGCTTTGTATGTTAAAGATGTTCTTCATACCTAAGCCTGATGTTACACTGGTAATATCTCTTTAAATAACTTAATTAGACTTCTTAATTTGATGATAGAATTGATTAATTGGATGTATTTTGATATATAAAGGATGAATTTTTAATTAATTGATGTAACCTGATGAAGCGCGCCATGGTGGTGCGTGAAAGCGCTTGTTCTTTATTTTTAAAATAAACTGTTTTATACTCATCGTGGTGGTTCCCTGCAGTTTTTCTACACCCCGGGGATCATTTCTGTATCTCTGCTAGACAGTGGCACAGGAAAATAATTTTCTTGGGTGGCGTAAGCTATGGTACCTTGCTGGCTAGGCTTACGTAGGCCCTTGGGCTGATAGCCTAATACCTACCTATGTTTTAGACTGTTTAGATACATTTAAACATTAATACAGTACATTAATGGTGTTTTATAGATAGCTAAATATGTTTTATATATATGTGTGTGTGTGTGTGTGTGTGTGTGTGTGTATATATGTATGTATATATATATATATATATATATATATATATATATATATATATATATATTTATATAGATAGCGATATCTATACTAGGTTCCTTTTTTCTCACTCTCTGTCTCTGGTCTGCTTAACTGGTGGGGAATATGACTGAAATGTTATAATATGATTTCTGATTTGAGGCAGCTGTTGTTACTTCTAAATAGCTGTTTTTATATGAAAGGGTTAATTTTTTTCACGATGCTGATGTTTTGTGAGAAAACTGGTGGTATGTGTGACTGTTCTCATTGTAGAGATTCGTGGCATGCACTGACAAGACAGCTTGAGTGTTTTTTTTTTTGCTTTCTGTAAACTATAAAAGCTTCAAGATCTGAATTTCCCGCCAAAAATACTTTTTTCTTCACTGGAGACAACTTCTGTTGGTGATGAGCCTATTTGTATACTTTTTAACAAGTTTATGAAGCTGCAGCTTGAGGAAACAACAGTGATGACATCATTTGACCTTTTGAACTTGTTAAATGGTTGTATTTAGAATTCTTCTCTTGAAATTCTGTTATCCTTCACTAGATACTTTAAATGGTAAATAATTAGTTCTGATAAAAGTGTTTAACTCCTATGAAAATGCCTATGTTCTCTTATAGATGGATATATTCTTCAAATTCAATGACACTATTAGTAACTGACATCAAGTGAACTAGGAGCTGCATTAGAAAACTCATTAGGCATATTAACATCAGACTTATGTTATCTAACTAAACTTTTAGTAACTAAACAGAGGGTTGTGAGGCCCCCCCTCAATGAAAGATGTTAACACAGATAATGTTAATACATATGAATAATATGTGTATAATTGCAAAATATAATAGTTATTTTGTATTAAGTGTTATTTATATATTCAACAGATACTTACATGAAAAATGTTAGATAGATGACTGGCAAAATGATTAAATTATCTGATGTTTCTTGAAAAGACTTGGAAATAATGACAATCTTCTTAACCTTCAGCTTCTAATATTTATACATACTTTGATATGATGTGCATTTCTGGCATATCTACGTATTAGATGTGCTATTATCATATGTGACATATTCATGTAGCTTCAGATATATTGGACACTCTCATTCTAATGTATATTTCATGGATTCATATTTCTTTAGTTGCTTTCATAATGCTTTTCTTTTTTGTTTTTATACTATATGCTAAGCAGAGATGGATAATTTGTGTTGTTTCGTATTGAGAGGTGGTGGATGGATGGTTTATTTAAGTTAACTAAACCAGAAACTTTATGTTTCATGTATGTGTTTGTAAATAGTTTTGGGTTTTTGAAAGTAGTGCTTAATACACGTTATGCATCCATGATATGTAAGTTTTCAGTAGATTTCAAGTCAACACGGAAGAAAGGTCTTTCAGTTACTAATAACATACACACTATACTCAATGGCTTACAAATGTTTATCATTAAATATTAATGGTTTGAACAATAATATCAAAAGAGCTGGTTTGCTTAAATATATCAAAATCCATAAAGCCCAGATCATCTTTTTACAGGAAACCCATCTATTAAAAAAAGATCTACAAAAATACTCATTCAATGGCTATACCATTCTGGCTGATTCATGGTTTAAGACTAAGAGAAGGGGCACTCGTTCTATGGAAAAATACTTATACTATGCCAAGAATTATAGATAAAATTTCAGATAAAGATGGGATGCTAAGCATGGTTATAATCAGGAGGAAGGAAAATAACTTGACATTCTGGCATCAGGTTACTGAAAATAAGAGTATTAAGCCACTAAACCCTCTTTTATGTAGTTTTGATAATATTCAAGACAATTGGTTGTTTATACACTCATTACGGCAGTTTATAGAAAACAAAATGAGAGTATCAATCAACCTAAAGACTGAGTCTATACCTAGTTTGATTCAGCTTGCCATGAGATGTCTTGAAAAGACAGAATCAAAATTAAGTATCTCACTTATCTATAAGATACTAAGAGAAGACACTCTAAAGTTTGACTCAGAGTTTTGGAATTACTACGTAAAGATTAATGGAGAACAAATATATGATGAATCCAAAAAATTGTTATTGAATTCTACGTATGGTACCTCTTCTTCATTATAGTGGAGATTGTATACATGGAAATTTATGAATAGACATTTCTATACTCTACATAAAAAAAGAAGTTATGTGCTCACCATAACGTTCCATGTATGTTGTCCTTGATCTCGCCTTCCTTCTTGCTGTTTGGGTTCGGAGACTATCCTCGGCTCCGACTCCAACATATACTATAGCTTGAGAGCTTTTTACTGGCTCGAGGCTAGCCCCTATCCCAACATGCCTAGCGGTAGTTACCCAGATCTCATTTATAATAACCCAGCACTAGACCATACAGGCAGAAAAATACTCTATTTTACATATAAATGAACACCTGTATATAAAGGTGTAAACCATCAGCAAGAGTAAGAAGGGGAGACTAGGACTAATAAAATGGCATGGTAAAGGGAAACTCAGCCAGTGTAGCCAATAAAAAAGAATTCCTCTCAATCCTCCAGGAAGGGGGAAGGAGGGTGGGACGCAAGAAGGAAGGCGAGATCAAGGACAACAAACATGGAACGTTATGGTGAGTACATAACTTATATGTTATGTTGTCCCTATCTCGCCTTCATTCTTGCTGTTTGGGACCACGTCCCCAGCTCCTGCTTCTTGGGTGGCTCACTGGAAAAAATTCTTCAGGATCGTGGAGTCAAAGTATGCCCTGTTCCAGGAAGCCACATCTACTTTGTAATGAGTGAGAAAAGGTATGAGGATTAACCCAAGTAGCTGCTGCACAGATCGAATCCAAAGGCAGTCTGGCTTGAAGAGCAATAGAGGTAGCCAAGGTCCTTGTTGAGTGTGCTTTCATTTTTCCTGGAAGTTTTTTCTTGCGCAAATCACAGATGTAAATTATAGTGTCTGAAAGCAACTTGGATAAAGTCACCTTTGAGACTGAACAGCCCTTCTTATTCTCCGCAAAGGATATGAACAATTGGTCGGATTTTTTGAAGTCCTTGGTCCTGTGTAAATTAAAAACGTAACTGTCTATGAACATTCAATTGAAGGAGCTTATACTCTGCCTTGTTGCTATGATTAGGGAAGAAAACAGGAAGCTCCATGGATTGATTGAAATTGTACTCAGAACACACCTTGGGTAAAAAAAGAGGGGTTGGTTCCAAGAGAAACTCTATCTTTGTGGAAAATCAAGTACGGGAGACGAATAGATAAGGCCTGTAATTCTGAAACCCTTCTAGCTGAGGTAATGGCAGTTAAGAAAAAGGGTCTTCCATGTCAGAAATTTCAGTGGACAAGAAGCAGACGGCTCAAAGGGAGGAAGAATCAGAGCATCTAAAACTAAATTTAAGTCCCGGGGGGAAGAGGTTCTCTTATTGGGGGTCTTAAGAGGGAAGTAGCTTTTAGGAATGCTTTACATAGCCTATGGGACATGATGTTGGAGCCCATTTCTCCCACATGGAAAGTAGAAATGGCAGCCAGCTGAACCCAGAGAGTAGCTGCCACTGCTCCTCGCTCAAAGGTTTCAGCAAGAAATCCGAGAATCGTTGAAATGAGTGCAGCAAAAGGATCTATCTTATTTTTTGCTTGCCCAACAAGAGAACCTCTTCCATTTACTAGCATAAAGCTTCCTTGTAGTGGGCTTATGGGAGGAAATCAAAATGTGCTGAACGGCCAGAGAAACATCAGGAAGCCTGGCTAAGACCGGAAGTGGTGAAGCCAAGCTGTCAGCTTGAGAGAGTTTGAATGGAAGGGTGGAGAGCAGCCAACTGATGCATCAGGAGATCTGGAGCTGGGTCCAGCATCCAAGACTCTCCCTGCAGATGATGCCAAAGGAATGAGAACCATATTTGATGAGGCCAGTAGGGGGCAATGAGAATTAACTTGCAACCTAATGACTCTGCTTTCTGAAGAACCTTGGGGATTGGGGAACTGGTGGAAGGGCGTAAAGCAGTCCCAGAGACCAATCGTGAACAAGTGCGTCCCTGGGTGACTTTCCCAGTGGTGGGACTAGGGCAAAGTAGCTGCTGCATTTGTTGTTGAGGGAGGTGGCAAACAGATCACAGCATGGCTAGCCCCATTTGAAAAAAAAATCAAGTCTGCCGCTTCCTGTTTCAGGGACCACTCATGAGGCATCCACTGCTAAGCTTGTCCGCTATCATGATGCTGGATTTCCCTGGGATGTGTGTTGCAACCAGAAAACGTTGGGAAGACATCGCCCATTGCCAAACTCATAGAGCCTCTCGACACAAGGGATAAGACCTGGTTCCGCCCTGTTTGTTGATGTACCATACTACCAACATATTGTCTGTCTGAATTGCTATAGTCCCTGTACGTAGAGAGACTTGAAGTGCTTTCAATGCCAGAAGCACTGCTCTCATCTCTAGGACACTGTTATGCAAGTGGTACTCATGTTCCTGCCAAGTCCCTTGAACAGTCTGTCCCAGATAATGTCCCCTCCACCCTATCTGGGAAGCGTCCGTGGTTAATATGGCTATGGGTTGGGGGGTTAGAAAAGTACAGTTTTGTACTTACCATAAATGTAGATGTTCGAGTGTTCACACTGCTGCAGTCATCACACTTGGGTTATCCGCCGTCAGGCGGTCCCCGCAGTCGGCCCGAGTTCCAAATTATTGGTCCTGCGTCGGTTGCTGTCGCTTCTTCCCTGACGTCAGTACGACAGGGGTATAAAAGAGGCAGCAGACGCCATTTTCTTCAGTTTTTCTTGCCCCAGATGTCAAGTGCCCCCAAATAGGAAGGCAATACATAATCCTAAGTAAATTACATAAGTAGAAATCAATAGCTACAGCTGTAAGCAAATACACCATATAGAAATACATCTTAGAGATTGTATAAACAGGGAGCTATACATAAAACCCAGGTAAAAAGAGGGGAAGGTGAGACGGTAACCTGGACTGCAGCAGTGTGAACACTCGAACATCTACATTTATGGTAGGTACAAAATTGTACTATGTTCATCGTGTTATACTGCTGCAGTCATCACACTTGGGTTGAATCCCAAAGCTAAGGCTGGGCGGTTGGTACTAAACAGGGTTTGGAGAAGCTAGTAGGCCCTGCAAAACTGCAGTGGCAAAGCCAGCTCTGGTTTTTGAGTATAGAGGTAAGTGGTAGTGCTTGGTGAAGGTGTGCACTGAACTCCAAGTTGCAGCTCCCAAAATATCCTTGGTTGGTACCCCTCTGAGGAAGGCTGCTGATGTTGCTGTAGCCCTGGTGGAATGAGGCCTAATGTTACCAGGTACAGGTTTCCCATGGTGTGTGTAGCAGAAACGGATACAATGTCCTATCCATTTTTAAATGGTCTGTTTTGATATAGGCTTTCCTTGAGATCCTGCAGCATAGGATACAAAGAGCTGATCAGATTTTCTGAAAACCTTTGTTCTATCCAAGTAGAAACGTAATTGCCTGTGAATGTCCAAAGAGTGTAGGAGCCTTTCCCCTTTATTCTGGGGGTTTGGATAAAAGGTGGGTAAATGAATGGTTTGGTTTAGAGCCACACTGGATACTACCTTTGGCATAAAGGAAGGGTTAGTTCATAAAGAGACTCTGTCTTGATGAAAAATTATGAAAGGCTCCACTGCCATTAGGGCCTGTAGCTCTGAGACTCTTCGTGCTGAAGTTATTGCTAGCAGCAGGGCAGTTTTCCATGATAAAAACTGTAAATCAGGTGAAAAAGCTGTCTCGAAGGGTGGTAGTGTAAGTTTTTCCAAAACAAAATTGAGGTCCCAAGTTGGTGTTGGTGCTCTTCGGGGCGGTCTTATGTTCTTAGCCCCTCTGAGGTACTGTCTTAATAATGGATGTGAAAAAATAGGAGGATCCGTGTTGTAATGAGCTGAAATAGCTGAAGCGTGGATCTTTACAGATGAAAAGGAAAGGCCTTTGTGCAACATCTCAGTTAAATATTGCAGAATCTGAGGAATATTTGGGACAAGAGGATTTTGGCCTTTAGCCTGATTCCAGGCGCAAAATCTTTTATTTATTTATTTGCAGTTGGTTTACCAGGATAGTCCATTGGGCCAAAAGAACCCGTTTTCAATGGAGTCCTGGGGAGAAAAGCTCCAATACAGACAAAAATTAGGTACATACAAAAACTACAATGATAATTATACAGATTAAGAGATAAAACATTTAAAACATTTAAAACATTTAAGCTCAAAGTTCAAGAAGCATTTAAAAAAGTAATACAATCTGATGAGGAATTAGGACAGGTAAATAAGTTGAAAACAGTAATGAGATATGCATTCGGAGAAGTTGTTCAGAAGAAAACATAAAATTACATTATAAAGTAAATATTCTGAGGGAACATAAGCTTTGATAGGTAGAGTTATGTATCATAAGTGTGAGGGAGGGTGGGATGTCATAGGTTTATGAGGGGAGGGAGAAAGAACAATCCCATTGGGACCTTAGATATGTATGAAGAGATTTTTTGAACATGTACTGGTTAGTGGTGGTACGAATAGATGGTGGAAGTGAGTTCCAGAGATGGGCAAGGTTAAAAGATAGTAAGTGTTTGCCTGGGGGATGACATGGTTTATGTACTTCTAATAGGTTTTGATTGTTAGACCTTAGGATTCTATTTGGTAGGTGCATTTTGAAGGCAGAAGACAGGGAGGGACAAAGAGAAGGGCTAAGAATGAGCTTGTGAGCGAAAGTCAGCTGTATATATATGAGTTGATTTGATAATTCGAGCCAATTTAATTTTTGAAGAGAGGAACAATGGTGAGTGGTGGACCTGTGGCTGTTGGCGAATTTGGCAATTTTGTTATAGCAGGAGGAAAGCTGCTTTTTTAGAGAGGTCTGAAGATTAGTCAGTAATGGGGCCCCATAGAGAAGGGAGGGGATGAGAAAAGAGGAAGCGAGTGTGATTTTGGAGGAGCTTGTAAGGTATTGGTTCTGACGGTAGAGCATACCTAGTTTTTGATGTTTTTTTTTAATATTTAGTTGTAGATGGCAGTTGTAACTCAGCCGATTGTCAATTTGTACACCTAGTAGCTTAGTTTCAGACACTAGTTCTAGGGGTGAGTTATTTAGGCTGGTAATTGAGAAGGTGTTTGTATTGAAGGAGGTGGATTTGGAAGGGGTGAATACCATAAGTTTTGTTTTGGAGGCATTGAGTGCTAAATGGTTTATTTTCATCCAATGTTCAGTTATTGAAAAGGCTTCCTGAGTAAGTTTTGGAGCAGTGAGGGGGAGGTGGCAGAGCAGATAATGGTGGAATCATCTGCATATTGGATGATGTTTGCAAATGGGATAGATTTGGGAAAGTCATTGATAAATATGTTGAAGAGGAGGGGACCAAGAATGGATCCTTGGGGAACTCCAGTGGGGGTACTAAGGAATGGGGAAGTGGCCTTTTTCCATATTACTGCTTGGTGTCTATTTGATAGGTAGCTGGAGAACCAATTTATGGAAGAGGGAGAGAGGTTAAGTTTTGACAGTTTGGTTAAGAGCAGATTGTGTGAGATGGTGTCGAAGGCCTTGGAGAGGTCAAGTAATAGGGTAGAGACAGTGTGGCCAGAATCACGTGCTATGTTATCAGTCTCAAGAAAGGACAAGAGGGCAGTCATAGTGCTGTGATTTGGCCTGAATCCGGGTTGTGTAGGGGTTAGCAAGTTGTTATCTAAGAGATGTGGCAAGAGTTGAAGGTGGATACACTTTTCCAGAAGTTTAGAAATGGGGGACAGAATGGCAATAGGATGAAAGTTGTTGACGTTGCAATTGTTGCCTCCTTTATGTAGGGGGATGATGAATGCTTGCTTCCACAGTTGGGGCACAGTGCATTCATGGATGGAACGGTTGATTAAAATGCTAATGGGATAGGCAATTGCATCTGCGGCTATACGTAGGAAATAAGAGGGAATATTGTCAGGGGCATTAGTACATGGCTTCAGTTTCTGAAGGAGTTTCTTAATAGTGGTAGTGGATGTAGGCTTTAATGAGAATAGAGAGGGATGTAGAGAGAGAGAATTTGAGGAGGGTACAGGTGATTGGGCAGTAAGAGTAGTGGGTAAGGTGGACGATAGGCAGTGTGAAGTAGAAATGGGGATAGGGTTGTTTGCGGGAGGGGGAGGGGGTGTATTAGATGGTGAGGTAGAGCATGTGAAGGAGGAGGTGAGTTTGCTAATAGAGTCGATAAAAAAGGAGTTGAACTGAATAGCTAAATCCAAGTCTGGGATATTTGGGTCTGGGGTTGGGGTGTGTGGTTTGCTGGGGTTAAGGAGGGTGGAGATCCCCTTCCAGAATCTTTGAGGGTTAGTTTTATTATTGTTTTGGAGTGTGAAGAAGTATTTTTGTCTATCAGAGATTATTAGCTTTTTTACTTTGTTTCGAAGGGTTTTATACGCAATATGTTGATCTGGTGACTTATTTCTCAGATAGAGTCCCCAGGCTTTGTCTCTAAGGCGCATAGTTGAAAGTGTGGTTTTGGTTAGCCAGGGGGCTGAATTTGTTTTTATTCTTTTTGTTCTTAGAGGGGCTTGGGAATCAAGTATTCCTAAGAGTGTAGAGTTAAAGTGGGCAACTGCTTCTTCTAGGGGCAGTGTCTTCAGATTGTTCCAATTAATTTCTTTCAGGGAATCTATGAAGATTGATGGGTTAAAGCTTTTGTCATTGCGGGTAGTGATGTAGTTATGGGTACGGTTGGAGATGCAGGAGAGTCGATGGGTGAAAGTAGGCAGATGATCACTAAGAGGGTCGGGAAGGGTACCGCTACCTGAAAAATAGTGGGGGTGTGACACTAGAATCCAGTCAAGGATGGTGCCACTGGAGGGGTCCTTAGATGGGTGGGTTATGGTGTTGATTAGCTGGGAAAAGTTATATAGGTTGATGTTAAGAGGGTTGGTTGGAGACTGGATAGAGGCCCAGTTAATATTTACATCTCCTAAGATTATGGTTTCATTGCTAATATTGTCGGAGAGCCAAGAGAGGATATTTTCAAGTGTAGAAATATTGTCCCCTGACAATTTGACATTTTTCCATTTGTCTGAGTAGGTTTTCCTGGTGCTGGGTCTCCTGGCCTCCAGAATGACATCCATAACAGCTGTAGAGAGAAGTGTTGACTGGTTGTTTAGATAATCCGCCATGCAGCCAGATTTAAAGTCTTGAGCTGGCTGTGTAGAATCTGATTGTTTTGCTGAGTCAGCAAATGAGGAATTTGAGGTAAAATCCATGGTGGGCCTTGAGCCATGTTCCTTAATATTGGATACCAGTGTTGGCGTGGCCAGTCTGGAGCAATGAGTATCATTTGTGGCCTCTCTAATCTGGCTTTTAGCAGCACCTTTGCCAGAAGAGGCAGTGGAGGAAAGGCATACACTGTTAGTGTTTTCTGAATGAGGGGGTGTCCATTTTCCAAGCTAGAGTGTGGTATGTCCTTGTGCAAAACTTTAGCAGTTGGTAGTTTTGGGGGGAGGCAAACAGATCTATGTCTGGGCTCCCCCATTTTTGAGTTATCATTGTGAATACTTGTGGGTCTAGTTTCCACTCGTGAGGATCCATGATATTTCTGCTTAGTTTGTCTGCCAATGTATTTTTCTTTCCTGGCAGGAATTGTGCTTGTAGTTTAACTTGGTAGGTCAGTGCTGTGTTCCACAAGGTCATTGCTTGCCTGCATAGGGGGTAGGAATGTGTGCCCCCTTGTTTGTTTATGTACCACACCACTGTGGTGTTGTCTGTCTTTATTAGAAGTTGTCCTGGCTGTAGGAGGTCCTTGAAAGCTGTTAGGGCATTTTGTACAGCTAGCATCTCTTTTTGATTGATGTGGAGGTGCATTTGATCTGCAGACCATTTGCCCTGAATACACTGTCCTGCCATGTGTGCACCCCAGGTGTAATCCGATGCATCTGTTGTCATTGTTTGCCTGGCTGTGGGCAAGGTGAAAAGCTGACCCTTGTTGAGGTGACATGCCTGAGCCCACCACAGAAACTCCTGTTGAAGGCAAGGAATTAGTGGTATTATTGTTTCAAAGCTGTGGCTGTGTTGAGTCAATAAGGTTTTCGGGTACCATTGTAATTTCCTCATATGCAGTTTGGCATATGGTATTAGTAGTATGCAAGATGCCATGAATCCCAAGGCCTGCAGAATTTTCTTGCAGGGAGTTGGGTCTTTGTTGCCATCATTTTGAAGTATTGAGTCAGTTGTCCTTGCTTGTCTGGCGTGAGATAAGCCATCTGGGCTGTTGTATTTAAGCTGGCACCCAGGAATATTATGTCTTGTGCGGGCGCTAGTTTTGACTTCTTTTCGTTTACTGTGTACCCTAGGCAACTTAGTAGGTTTTTACAAACGCCAGATGTTTTAAAAGAATGTCCTTGCTGTCTGCTTGAATAAGGCAGTCGTCCAGGTATGGATATATTTGGATTCCTCTTTGTCTGCAGTAAGCAATTACTGGTACCAGGCATTTTGTGAAGACTCTGGGCGCAGTAGATAAGCCAAAGGGCAGGGCAGAGAATTGGTAATGAGTTGTACCTGCTATAAATTGGAGGTATCTTCTGCAATTTTGTCTGATAGGGACATGCAGGTATGCCTCTTTGAGGTCCAACGTTATAGCAAAGCCTTCTTGCCCAGCATGGGAAGAAGTTGCTGTAGTGTGAGCATCTTGAATTCGGGTACTTACAGATATGTGTTTAGAATTGAAAGGTCCAGAATGGATCTCCAGGCTTTGCCCTGTCGGGGAACCAGAAAGAGTCTTGAGTAAAATCCTTGTCCTTGCTCCTGTGTAGGAACCTGTTGAATGGCTCTCATGTCCATGAGTGCTGTAATTTGTCTTTGAGCCTCTGCCCGTTGATTTGATGGCACGTTTGGCATTCCTTTTATCCTTGATAACGTGTGAAAGTGGAACCTGTATCCTTGAGTTACAATATTTAGGACCCATTTGTCTTTTGTGATGATATGCCAATTGTCTGCAAAAAGTGCAAGTTTTCCTCCCAAGGGAGCTGCCAAGAGTGATTTGCTTGGCAGTCTGAGGGGTAAGTCGTTGTGACTGTCTTCTGATAGTTTGAGACCTGTTTTCTCCTCCTTTCTGGGTTGTTGCACCCCATTGTCGTGGCTTGTAAGAGCCTTGTGACTGACCTCTGCCCCTTGGGCGTCTGTATTTGCCCCTCTGAGGTCTGTCAGAAGTTGGAAAGGACCAGTTTTTGGTTGGCCAATTTCTGCTGAAACGAGGGGGTTGGACCTGTAAAAAATCTTTGACCATCTGCATAGATTTTGCCTTATCCTCCATTTTCTTTAAAACCTCTTCTGCTTTCACACCAAATAAAACATCCTGCTGTAGGGGTGCATCCAATACCTTTGCTTTAACATGATCAGGTGAAGTTTGTTCTTTTAACCAAGTATGCCTATGAATGACAGTCCCTGTTACAGCTGCTCTGCAAGAAGCTTCCAATGAATCAAATCCACATTGCAAAGTATGTTTTCCCACTTGTTCTGCTGCATGCAACAAATCTTGACATCAAATATTGTTGATATTTCAGCATGTGAAACTGGCAATTTAAGGCCCTCATAGCTAGAGTAGCTGGGGTATATACTTTCTTTCCCCATCTGTCTAGTGCTCTAGAATCCCTTTCAGACGGTACAGGATTTTTAGCAATAGAGGCCTTAACCCCTTTGGGACCCTGGGAAATGGTTTCTGGGTCAGCAATAGGGCTTTTATATAGGAATTTATGTGAGTCAGGGACACTGTAGTATCTGTCTGGTTTGGCTGGTGCAGAAGGTAATGAATCTGGGTTAAGGCTAGATTCTGAATAAACATCATCCACAATGTCTAACACAGGTGGAATAGCAAGGGGTCTGTGCTGGGGTAGTAAGAAGAACTCTCGGAGCCTTTTCTTAGAATCAGAGTAATCCTGGCTTTCCCAATGGAAATGGTCTCTCATGGTATGTAAAGTTTCCCCAAAAGAGTAGTCTTCTGGGAGAGATGCTGAAGGAATAGACTCTTCAGCATCAGTCTTCATGAGGGGGAAAAGAGTACTCTTGTTCCTCAGAAGAATCTGAGGTAATGGAAACTTGGTCAGAGGAAGAGTAGTCCTCCTCCTGTCTAGGCCTTTTGTCAGGTGGGAGATGGGAACCCCTGATTACGGTAATTAAGTCTTCGGCCATCTTAAGCATCTGTTTCTTAGGCATGGGGCCTTGCACTGGAGACTGCTGTACAGGCTTCCTTACTTTTAATGGAGTTTTCAGTTTTGCAAAGGATTTAATAGTAAGTACAGTCGGTCTGAAGACACCTTCAGCAACTGACAGGCTTTCAACTGCACCAGAATCCCCATCAGCCATGGAGTCGGAAGGGCCTAAAGATAAAGGCTCTGGAGGCCCTGCAATCTCCGCTTGGGAGTTGGATGCAGGCTGGAGTTCTAAATCAGCGGTTGTCAGGGGCTGCGTAGGCGCCTCACTGAAAACCGGAGAACCGGCGACTGGCCTAGCAGAGGCCTCGGTGTCTGGTTTGGGTCTCGGCTGCCTATCCTTATCTTTGCGCTTTTTATGCATCCCGGTTGTCGATTGCTCCGACGGCATGGTATAACTAAATTTTCTACCAAAATAATGTCGGGAGAAATCAAACCGACATTTAATAGTTAGTTTGTTAAACCTAGCACAAAACCGACAATCTGTGAGGTCGTGGTCTGGGCCTAGGCAAGGGATACAATAAGAATGAAAATCCTTATGAGGTATTTGCTTCCAACAAGAAATGCAATTATTAACTTTTTCTGACATCGGACTGAGGCAAGAAAAGGTTCCCCAACGGGGTACTTAGCTTTATTGAAGACTTCGGTCTGAAATTCGATTTGAAGATCTCAGGAGTTGGCCAACCAGCACTTGCAAACTGCTTCTGCTTCGGGCACCACGCGGCAAGAAAGACTGAAGAAAATGGCATTGGCTGCCTCTTTTATACCCCTGTCGCACATGATGTCAGGGAAGAAGTGACAGTAACCGACGCCGGACCAAGACTTGGAACTCGGGCCGACTGCGGGACCACCTGACGGCAGATAACCCAAGTGTGATGACTGCAGCAGTGTAACATGATGAACATCGGTCTTCCATTGATACCAGAGGGGAGTGAAGCCACCATGTTAAGTCCTTCTTGCAAGACACTGTGATCCATATCTGATGTGACATTGGCAAATCCTGGAATAACCAATGAGAAGAAAGGAGCCACTGCAGAATTCTCATGTGGAAGCGCACCATAGGGACCAGAGTAATTGCTGCAGCCATCGAACCCAAGACCTTGAAGATAAATCTTGCCTGGATTCTCTTGTTTGCCATGAGGATTGAAACTTGATGACGAATGGTTAACACTATTTCGTGAGGCAGTTTTGCTATCATGGCTCGTGTCTAAATCTGTCTCTATAAATGTAACATACTGACAAGGCAACAAGGCAGACTTTTCGTACTTTATGGTGATACCCAGTTTTGTACACGTGTGAATAGTGGAGTCCCTTGCCTCAATCAGTTGCTGCTTGGTGGTGGAAGTGAGGAGTCAGTTGTCTACATATGGAAACACCCGGCATCCTAGATGCCTCAGGTGAGCCGTGACTACTGCCATACATTTGTTGAACACCCTGGGGGCTGTGATGAAACCAAAGGGCAGTGCTCTGAACTGGCAATGACTGGCTACCAGCCGGAAGCGTAGATACCTCCTGGATTGTCTGTCCATTTTTATGTAGTAGTATGCATCCTGGAGATCGACAGTGCACATCCAACTGCCTTGACCCAAAAAGGGAAGAATGGACTGCAGTGTTACCATCCAGAACTTTGTTTTCTTAACAGATTTGTTCAGTTTGCTGAGATCCAAAATGGGCATCCAGTCCCCTGTCTTTTTTGGAACTAAAAAGAACCTTGAGTAAGTGCTGGATTCGATTTGGTCTGCGGGGACTTTTTGGATGGCTCTTTTTTCTAGCAACCTTTGAACTTCTAGGTTTGCTTGATCCCGAAGACTGGGTGGAACATCTGGGATTGACTGCTGTTTCCTTGTAAGGGGTGGTTGGGAGAAGGGAATTTTGTAATCCCTGGATATTATCGATAGTACCCATGTATCTTCTGTGACTGTTCAGGCTTTTGAGTACAAGGATAATCTGCCCCCGACTGCCTCCAGAGGTGGACAGTCGGGCCTCCTTTCTGGAGTGCTGGAAGGGCCTGCCAGAGAAAGTATCTCTGTCGGCCTGATTCTGCGCCCCCCCCCCCCCCGCCATGAGATCGGTGTCTCACATTATTATTTCCCCTCTGCCCCTGGGGGAAAAATCTCCATGTGTGTCAGGAAGCAACTCCCTGAGATTTCAGGAAACCACATCTTACCTCTCTTCTGACCTTTGGGGTAAGGTCTGGAGGGAGCGGAAAAACATACTCCCAAGGCAGAGAGAGTTTTGCCATCTCGTTCACACCTGGTAACAGTATCTTTTACCGGAGGCCC
Organism: Protopterus annectens; assembly: GCF_019279795.1. Taxonomy (NCBI): domain Eukaryota; kingdom Metazoa; phylum Chordata; order Ceratodontiformes; family Protopteridae; genus Protopterus; species Protopterus annectens. The sequence goes on from NC_056741.1 coordinate 1,404,858,354, forward strand.
GGAACAGCGACAAGCCATCAAATAGGGTGTTGGTAAAGGAGGACTTGAAGAGCTCCGCAAAATGACAAAGGCACATCCAGGAGTGTCTACGCAAGGCAACTCCTGTGCCTGCTGCCCTACTCGCTCCATCTGCTGCATAAGAGATCAGCCACATGGAGGAGTTAACTACAGAAGTCAAGGTCGCAAGCTGTGAAGCCGCCTTGCTCGCAGCTCCTTCAGCTATAGGATCCTGTAGGGTATCTCCCAACTCCTTTAGGAGATCCCACTGAAGGTGTGTAAAGTGGGACAAATAATTCAGCGAGCTGAGAGTAAAGGCCACTGTGGAAAGCATATGCTTCCCATATCTGTCCATCATACAGGGCTCTGTTCGACGGATGGACAGAAGAAGTCTCCGCTAGTTCTTTCTTGGTGGCTGCCACCACCACCAAATCATCAACAGGTGCACCCTTTGATAGAAAAGGCTTATCATCTGGAGCAGTTATGAATTTATTGAGCCTTCTTGTAACTGGTTCCATAGTCTCTGGAGAGCTCCACACCTTCCGACTCACTAGAGTCAGCAGTGGGTCGAAAGGCAGAGACACCCAAAGAGGTAGAGGGTCGGGAACCAAATGCATCCAGGTACAAAGACTCGCCCTCAGAAGCGGCAAGGGATTTCCAGCCAATCCTCTGTCTAAGGATTTCCAGGACATCTGAAAAAGAGACATCCTCAGAGGGGGACCATGGGGACCCTTCTGAGTCCTCCAAGTCTGTGTCTGAAATGAGGGACTCAGGGGAGTCCAAATGCTTCCTCTTGTATTTTTTCTTCCGAGAGACATCCTCTGAGGGGTACTCTGGGGAGGTTTCGTAAGAGGTGGAGGTCATCCAGTGGGGCATCCTGGACTATGGGTTCCCTATGGTGGGGGGGCAGGTTTGGAGGCAGACATCGGCACCGAAGGGATAGGAGCCAATGGAGCCGAGGGTGTAGCGGTCTCAGAGGATAGCACCCTCCTCATCACCTTGAAGGCACCGCGTTTCCAGCCCAAATGAGTCCCCGGCTCCGAAGAGACCGGAGATTTCCTGCAAACTGAGGCCAATGGCTCCAAAGCCAATGCAGCAGCCGAGCTGACCTGCGCTGAAGCTCCAAGACGGAGAGCGGGGTTAGACAATGATCCGATGCCACTTCCGCCCTCTGAGCCGAGAGAACATCTGCCTCCAGATCCCAGGATAGACTGAGTAAACGAGGAGAATGGAGAGGTAGTCGGAACTGAGAGATGGTGGTAATCGGAACTGATGGTTCCATCACGACTTCCATGCACTCTACCGCCAAACTCAAGGGAGTCAGTGGAGGAATCAATACAGGTGCTGGTTGGATAGTCGTCACCACTTTCTTATGGGCTGGGCTCAACATTTTTGCGAATGCCTGTATCTTGAGAAGCCACTTCACCACCCTCTCCACATCATCATCATCTGATAGACTCTTGGATGATCGAGAGGAATGGTTGGAAGACCGATAACTGCCTACCACAAACTGCAAAAGCAGAGACTGTGGAACAGACTGCACCGGTTCCAGACAGGGAGATCTGGCTCTCTTGCGAGTCCTGATTGGTTCCAACACTACTGATGGAGCTGCCGGAGAAAGAGCTTTGTCGGAACCAACACTCTGATTCAACAAACCCAAAGTTTTTTCCTTTGCTTTGGATGGTTCCGAAAACCAGAGCTGACAAGGACGATGGCATAGCGGACTTGTCCTGTTTTTTGACTGAGTACCCTCAGAAGAAGCATCGAAGGGGCTCTTCAATAAGTCATGCAAAATCAACTTATTTTTCCTCTCCTGGAGAACCCGAGAACTAAAGGCATGACATATGGAACAAGAGTCTTGCAGGTGGACAGCCCCTAGGCAATAAACACAACTCGTGTGCCCATCCGTGACATCTTCTGGCAGTACGAGTTACACAAAGGTTTTGTCTCCTTAGTGGACTCCTTAGACATACTATCAAATAACAGACACCAAGAATAATGACAGTAACAATACAACAGAACTATCACTATAACTACAACTGTAACTTCAACTTTAATCTTTTTTTTTTTTTTTTTGAAAAGAAGGAGGGAAGGGGAAGAGCCTCTAATTAAAAAGGCAAACTCCCCCCAACTGAGGAGAGCCTCTAACTTAAACGGCTGCTCCTGTAAGGGTAGAGAAGAGAGAGAAGAAAAAGCCCTTTAATTAAAACGAGGGGCTAAAAAGGAGAAGAATCCTCTAAGTTAAACAGGTTCACAAGGACAAGGAAGGCCTAAAGAAAAATGATAGCCACAACAACAAAAAACAGAAGCGGAAAAGTTTAGAAAAGGAGCTAACCTAATCAGACAACACTCCAACACTCAATAATATCCAGAAACTAACACTATCTTTATCCCAAAGTTAGAATTTAGTCAAAAAGAAAAAGCAATTAGCCTAAGCAAGTACGAGCAATCTCAATGCTGTAAGCGGCAAACGAGATCTGGGTAACTACCACTAGGCATGTTGGGATAGGGGCTAACCTCGAGCCAGTAAAAAGCTCTCCAGCATTAGTATACGGCCGAGTTGGAGCTGAGGATCCGCTCCGAACCCAAACAACAAGAACGAAGGCGAGACAGGGACAACATAACATTAAATCTTATACTCAAAAACAGTGAAAGTAAATGTTGGAAATGTAATAAATTATTAGAGGCCGACTGGGTTCACATGTTCATTGAATGTAGAAATGTTGTTCAATACTGGAAAGACTTCAGATATTTTATAAATGCTTTATGGTCTGATAACTGTCATATTTCTAACTCACTAATCCTATTCAATGTTCCTATACCTAATGTAATACCTAAATCTCAGATTCAGTTACTCTGGGCAATTCTTGCAATTGCCAGAAAAGTTATTACTTTGAAATGGAAAAGTAAACAAGATTTGTTGTTAAAAGATTTAATTAATTTAGCAAAAGTTGTTTGTAAAAAAGAACTGCAAACCATTTGTTACAGAACTCATAACATTACTCATAAAAAAATAGCATGGCCAAAATTGGAAAACCTTTTGAAAAATACTGATAACTTCTCATGGATAAAATTATTGTTTATCACAGATGAATGTAAATATTGTAAATAGTTTTGTTGTTGTTTTATTGTATTTGTTGTATGTACATTTGTGTATGCTTATAATGAAAGCAAAATAAAAATGTTTTTGAAAAAAAAAAAAGAAAATACTATGACCTGTTTAAGAAAGAATTTCCAGAACCTTTATCCATTCCTCCAGTTCTGTCAGTTTTGGAGGACGTGTGTACCAATGCCTGCAATTATCCTGACAGCCATCTGGCCTTAAAAAAGTCAAGGGGATGTACAAAGTTTCTCAAGCTTTTTTATATACTCTTCCCTAACTTGACACACCAGTTACAGCTTTAGTTAATCCTACTGCTGCAAAACATTTAGTTAATTCCAATCCTACTCTTTCTGATAAGGATGGGAAGATTACTGATAAGCATGAGAAAAAATGCATGCTTCTGCAACTTAGATTTTCAGGATTTTGAATGGTCAAGCTCATACATTAAACTTTAGTTTACAGTTTATTCTTGTGAAAAAAAAAATCTGCTCTAAATAATTTAGTTACGTCTAGTCTACAAGTCACTACTCATTGTTTACAGAGTGCATGAGTCAGTTGATACTTTTTCCAGGGCAATGATCACTGGTACTGTTTATGAGGAGGTTTGCCTGGCTGCATTCTCAGAACCTCCCACATGATGCTAAAAATCAGATTTTAAATTCTCTTTTGGTTACAGCTAAAGTTTTTGCTCCCTCTGCTGCACAGGTTATCAAAAAATGTGATGAAACTATTAAGTTGATAAAGGAAATCTAGCGTTTTCAGACCTCCTTTCCAAATTTTCTAAGGGATTCTCTATCCCCTCATTCAATTTTGACAAAAAACAAAATATTAAGAAGAAATGGCAAGCTGGTTCCAAAAATAATTCCTGAACCTTCTGCAACTATTTAAGGGGCCTTATTGCCACCACCCACCCTTGCAGCCCCATTTCCCCTCCAGAAAGTTTGAATTTCCGCTTTTCACTTTGGCAACAGATGTTTTTCAGACATAAGGGTTTTGAAGATCATTCATCGAGGCTACAGATTGCAGTGGGAGGAAGTTCTTCCTTTCCAGGGGGTAATCACTCATCCACCAGACAAGACTATTTTATTTCCACCTGTCCATCACATGCTGTGATAATGCTCAAATTCAAAATGATGTCACTTTGCAACCTATCACCTCTTCCTCATTCAAGTTTCCTGACAATGCTAGATTTAAAAGATGCTTATCATCACATTCTTATTTATCCAGACTTCAGGTGTTTCTTCAGGTTTTGTGTGTCCAGATCACACTATCAAATTATCTGCTTTACCCTTTGGACTATCAACTGACCCAAAAGTGTTTACAAAGTGTCTACCTCTAGCTATAGCTCATTGCAGGCTACAAGGTATCCACATTTTTCCATATTTAGATGACTTCTTCATCTTTACACATTATTTTTCAAAGTGTCTGTAATCTCTCACTTGGGTGAAAAATCTGTGACACAACTTGAAATTCCAAGGGAATATTCAAGTCTTTTTTTTGTCTCCTTCATACAAAATTGTGTTCCTGGGTTGAAAGCTCAACACCTCAGTTCAAACAGCTTTTCTTCCACAGTAAAAAACAGATTATCTAGTTATGTTTCTATGGTTTTCCGCTCAGATTTGGTAAGGATTTTTGGTCTCATAGCATCCATCATTGTTATGATACTCATGGCAAGATTCCACATGAGAAAGATTAAGAAAGATTTAATGGTATCTGAGGTCTCCTTGGTCTCCAACACCAAACACCTTTGTCTTTTCAAATCTCAGTGCTGGGGTTTGTCAGAAAATAAATCATTTGGTGGAGACAGCAAATATCCTTAAAATCCTGGAAAATGGTCCACAACTTCGTATCCCCCAGTTATTTTGATCACTACAGACACATCTCACTCCAAGTAACTGGATGTACTAATAATCTTGGAAACTTGTAGTATGTACAATGTATTCCCAGAAAACTGTTTATGGTGCAAACTTTTTTTTTTTTTAAGTACCATCTAATCTATTTTCTCATAACTGAGACATCTAAAAATCAGTATAAACACATTATGCTTGATATTGTTATTTGACTATGGAACAAAGGCAGAAAAAGGTATGGCTGTTACCTTCTCAAAAAACCCATCACCCAAGAATCTTCTCCACACAGTTCTCCACACACTGAGCTCCTCAGTACCTAGCACACTTACTCTAATTCCCTACTTAAGCACCTCTTACCCATACCTCTCACACTACTCTATACCACTGTATAATAACTGTTAGACAACTCATTGCATTACTGTCCGTGTTTACACTGGCATTGTTTAAATCTAGTACCTTATTTCAACATATGCGTTTTATCATCATACTTCCATAACTATGCATAATTTTGTACTCTGATGGTCTTGTAATTTTTGTAACTATATTGTAACTCAATTTATCTTGTAAATTCTTGTTTTTGTTTGACATGTTGTATGTGGAGCTTTTGTCCTTGTGCCTCCACTGAAAATGGGCCTCTGGCCCAGTCAGACACTCCCAGTAAACAAATGTTAAATAAATAAATAAATAAGATATAATAAATAAGCATTGCTGGATTAGTCTTAAATATTTTATTGCTAAAAAAGCCTCGTATAAAGATCAGCAACCCAACTGCTGTACCTCGTATATGAAGAAAATATTTACCACCAAAATGAATAATATTTATTTCTGCAGAACCTGCAGGAGAAACAGAATCGGTTCTATGGAATGTAACTCACTAGTGGTTAACCAATAATGAATAACTTGTGTCCCCTCCGACCAGAATGAGGGATGGAAGTATATACACTTTCTATAGTTAAAGTGCAAAGAAAAGTGGTGTTAAGTAACTGAATTTGGAACATAAGGAAAAAAAAAAAAAAGAATATCAGTGATTTCACCAAAGAATCCCCTAACTAGTGTCAAAATAAAATTTAAGTAGAAGTTTAAAAACATAGAAAAAGGCTCCATGAGGGAACCCCTTCCAGAAAAAAACAAGAATTTCTGGCATTGATCTAATATCTGTATGTACCTTCGGAAATAAAGATTCGCAGAAAACCTCAAAGTCACCTGTTGTTTAACACAGTAAGTAGAAAACACCATCTTCCACCCTCTGAAGAGAGAAATGCATCTACTGAATGCTTGAAGAAAAAAGTGGGATCTGACTCCACATGTATATATGTGGTCACGATAAGTATTTGTAGGCCTCAATTTTGTAGTCCCTAAATGACAGTGTGTGATGGACATACAAACACACACACATAATATATATATATATATATATATATATATATATATATATATATATATATATATATATAAATATAAATATGTACACACACACATACATATGTACATACACAGATATACTTATATAGACACACACACACACACACACACTATATATATATATATATATATATATATATATATATATATATATATATATATATGCATGTATGTATGTGGTGGTGCTGCTTTAGCGTTGTTGCCTCACAGTAAGACGTTGTCCTGGTCGATTCTCAGCTAGAGCGTCTTGTGTGTGGAGACATGCGTGAATGGGCGTACCTTCGTTGAAGGGTGTGCGTCAGGGCCGGCAACTCGACACTTAAAAATCTACTGCCAATCATTAGCGGACTGGAGTTCCGCTGCGGTGACCCCTAACTGGGAAAAGCCGAAAGACACAACAACATTTATGAGAGTACTCCATATAATCAAATGGTCATAAATTTATTTGATTGCTTCTGCCGATGTTAAGTCTGTACTAGACTGCGCACAGAGGGAATCGGGGAATTTTCCCTAGCCACACTTTACAGCGATCTTGGAACTGATATAGATAATTAGCAGGGGGGGGGGGCAGCAAAAAATGTAATTGTTTTGTTTTCTCATTGTTTTGACTTTTGATAATTTGGGATTGATCGTTAGGCATTCAAGGTTTGAATACTTTGATGTGTAGAGGTACACCCATATACATACATATACACACACACACACATATATATATATATATATATATATATATATATATATATATATATATATGTGTGTGTGTGTGTGTGTGTGTGTATACACATACAAACATACATGGAAGCATAACCTTCCATGGAAACAATACAACAACAAACTTACAAGGAACCTACAATCACCAAAAAAAAAATTAATTAAAATAAATAAATAAAAAGTTATGTACTTACCATAACGTTCCATCTGTGTTGTCCATTTTTAATCTTCCTCAACTGTTGGGACTGGATCTGAACCTCAGATCCAACTCAGCCATTACTTAAGCTTGTGACCTAAGGAAGGATATTCCTGAGCACAGCTGAGCCAAAGGCTGCTCTTCACCTCGAAACCAGATCCAGTTTGTAATGAGTAAGAATGGCATGACGATTAGCCCAAGTGGCAGCCGCACATATGCTATCCACAGAAGCTCTAGAGAGAGACACTGAAGTAGTAGTCATGGACCAAGTTCAACAGGTTCTTAATGGTCATGGGAAGGATTGGCCCAATTTGCTGTAGATAAATGATATGCAATCCATTAGCTATCTGGCTAACATTGCCTTTGCAACTGATTTGTCATAATCTATAAAAGAAACAAATAATTGATTTTGTTCTATACAAGTAAAAACAATTGTCTGTGAACATCCAATAAATGCAACATACATTCACCTTTGTTTCTAAATTTAGGAAAGGAGACTGGCAGATTTATGGACTGGTTAATACTGAATTCTGACACCACCTTAGGAAGGAAAGAGGGGCTACTATGTAATGATACTCTATCCTTATGAAAAATCAAGTAGGGAGGTTTTGAGGACAATGCTTAAAGTTTTGAATTGTTCTAGTGGCGGTAATGGTCATTAGAAACACAGTTTTCCAGGTCGGGAATTTAAGATTACATTTTGCTGCTGGTTCAAAGGGGTAATGAATTATGGCCTACAGTACCAGACTTAAATCCCATGGTGTGGTAGGGTCTTTGTACTCAGTAGAAAAGTGCCTCTCAAAAAAACTTACAAAACTTAGATGAAGCCAAAGAATTGTCAAACCAAATATGAAAGTTGGAAATTGCTGCTAACTGAACTCTAACTGTTGAGGAGATAGCTCCCTCATTAAACATCACTGCCAAAAACTCAAAAACGCTTTGTACAGTAGCTGAGAAGGGGTCAATGCAGTTCTGATGTGCCCAAAAAAACAAGTCTTTTCCCATTTACTCCTGTAAAGTTTTCTTGTAGAAGCCTTATGGGAAGATAAAAGTACATGACGGACAGGGGAAGAGAGCATCAGTTGTCTGCCTATTAATGGAAATGGAGAAACCGCAGTGTTAGCTTGAGGTTTGAGATATCCAGATGAATCATGCCTGTCAGGTGAGAAAGGAGGTCTGAAATTGGACCCAGAATCCAAGGTGGGTAAAGGAGATGAGGCCAAAGGAAGAGGAACCAAATCTGCCGAAGCCAGTAAGGTGCAACGTGGATCACTTTGGTCTTCAACTGGGCAGCTTTCTGCAGAAAATTTTCGAATTAGGGGAGCTGGTGGATAAGCATAGAGAAGACTGGGGGCCAACTCTGGAAGAGAGCATCCCTTGATGGGGGAATCAGGTCAAAGAAGATGCTGCACTTTTTGATTACGTGAGAAGCAAAAAGACCACAGCAAGGCTGGCCCCAATGACGGAAAATCATTTCTGTCACTTTCATGTATTGAGACCACTAGTGAGGTAGTAGAATGGACCTGCTATCACACTGGACTTCCCCGGAAAGTGCATTGCTACCAGAAAGCAGTTGAAAGACATTGCGTCACACACTGAGTGCTTCTCGACACAAGTGGTAAAATGTGGTTCTGCCTTGTTTGTTTACATACAAGTCTATTGACATGTTGTCTGACTATATCGCAATTCTCCCAAAAGGGAGAGAGTCTTGAAAGGCCTGCAATGCTAAGAGTACCACTCTCATTTCCAGGACATTGACTTGTGTACCAGTCTCTTCGGGGGACCAACTGCCTTGGACTGTCTTCCCCGGGAAGTGCCCCCCCCACAATTTGAGAAGTGTCCGCGATCACTACAGGCTTGGGCTGAGGGAAAATAAAGGGGCAGCCTTGTAGAAACTTGATCTGATTGAATCCACCATCAAAGGTATCTCTTGCATGCCTGAGTGATTCTTATTTGGGCTGGCAAGCATTGATAAAGAATCGACCATTGTGTTTGCTAACATCTATTGAAGAATTCTCATATGAAATCTTGCTAGAGGATTTAAAATTATGGCCGCTGACTGACTCCAAAGCCTGAAGACTCAAACGGGCTGAAACTGTGGTACTGTGAATTATTTTCTTGACCTGGAATCTCATAGTTTGCACTCTTGAGAGAGGAAGAGAGGCTGCAATGAAACAGTGTTGAAAACCGTTCCTATGAATTCCAATGTTTGAGACGGTTGTAAAAGAGACTTGTAATTTATGGTCATCTCCAGATGGGAGCAAGTCTGATCTCTCACTATTATTAGCAGATGCTTGGTTGGGAGGTAATGGGCCAGTAGTCTAAGTATGGAAACACTCAGAGCCACTGCCATGCATTTGGTGAACACCCTGGGGGCTGTGGTGAGGCCAAAGGGCAGTGCTCTGAGCTGGTAGTGACTGGCTCCCAGCTGGAAGCCTAAACACCTTCTAGATTGTCAGCTCTCAGGTGACAGTCATCCAGACTCTGGACAACACTCAAGTGATACCTATTTATTTATTTTCTTTATTTTTGTTTGTTTATCGGGTAATGTCCAACTGGGCATGAAGCTCTTTTTCAGCGGAGGCCTGGACAGAAAAACTCTTGACATACAGCAGAGAAAATTAATATATCACACAACAAAATCGTTACTAATAATATTTACAATGTACAAAACAGCCTAGCAATCTAATCTAATAACAATATTAACAAAAAGTAGTGAAGTATGATATGTATTAACAGTGAAAATAATAACAGTCCAATAAGAACTACAGTTTACAAAACAGTAGTATGACCATGTTGTCATATTTTATGTGAGAAGAGGCACTACTGGTTTCAAAGTGTTGAACATTTATTATTTATTTAATTGCCTCAGATGTAAGCAATTTAATTGTTTACTGACAAGACTGTATAAACCAGAAATCCTTATGCAGATATAACACAGTAATTGTGGGGTATGAACTGGAGTAGGGAGAGAGGGAGGGGGGTTATGGGAGAGTTGGAGTGGAGTCAGGTCGACTAGCTAGGAGTATGGCAGAAGCAGAGCCAGTGTTTTGCTAGATGATCCTTAAGGAGGTACTTGAATTCCTGATAGGGTTTTTAAGTATAGGTTGGGGAAGAGAGTTCCAGAGTTTGGCAACTCTATAGGAGTAGAGGGAGGTGCCTTGTATGTTGTGGGGTTGGGTAGTCTTTAACATTAGTTTATTAGGGGATCTGAGTGATCTAGCATTTAGATTGGGTTGGATTAGGTTGTTTAGTGCAGGGCAGGCACTTGGTTGGTGAATTATTTTCTAGGCTATGGACAGTTGGTTTAAGGTTAGAAAGGTTACGGAGTTCTAGCCAGTTGAGCTGGGAGAGTACTGAGCAGTGGTGGGTTCTGTATGGGTTTCCAGTAGTGAATCTGGCAGTTTTGTTCTAAAAGGATTCTAGATTTTTTTAGGTCAGATTTACGTAAATTAATAAATACTTGGGATCCACAGAGGAGGGTGGAAAGTAGTTGGGAGTGGGCAGTAGCTAGTCTGGCACTTTCTGTAAGGTAAGGTTTGACTCTATATAGGGTGCCTAGTTTGGAGTGGACTTTTTTGATGGTGAGTGAGATGCGACTATCAAACCTTAAGTTATCAATTGTGACACCTAGAAGTTTGGTTTGGCTAGTGGGTTCTATTTTGGCTCTGTTTGTAGAAAGAATTGATAGTGGGGACTGGCATGTTTTGGGTATATTATAACTGAAAAATAATTTAACTTGGTTTTATTTGGGTTGAGTATTAGTTAACGGTTAGAGAGGTATTTTTCTATATCCTGGAAAGATGTTTGCATTTTTGTTAGTAGCTCTTGGGGGATTGGGGCTGAGCAAGTAAGTGTGGGGTCGTTGACGTACTGTACTGTGGAGGCTAGCTGGGTTGCAGATCACAAGTTGTTAGTAAAACCTGTAAAGAGCAAGGGGCCAAATATGGATCCTTGGGGTACTCCAACAGAGATGGGAAGAAGGGGGGAAAGGGTGTTTTCCCATTTGGTGGCTTGCTGATGGTGGGTGAAATAACTATGGAACCAGGTCAGGGCAGATGTACTGAGGCTGTAGGTTGACAGCTTGTTTAGCAGGATTTGGTGGGAAACGGTGTCAAAAGTTTTGACATATCCAGAAATATGGAGGAGACAATGTGGCCTTCATTTATGAGGCCTTGGATGGTGTTGGTAAAGGACAGTAGTGCAGTGCTGGTACTATGTTTTGGCCTAAAGCCATGTTGAGTGAGGGGAGAGGAGGTTATGGTTGAGAAGGTGGGTAAGAAGTTGGGAATGAATGCATTTTTCTAAGATTATGGCTAGTGGGGAGAGGATGGCTATGGGTCGGTAGTTTGTTAGTTCTTTAGAGGGGCTACCTTTGTGTAGAGGAATGATGTGTAATATTTTCCACAGGTAGGGGACATATTTTTCTGTGATTGAGCAGTTGATGAGGATTGATATGGGATAGGCAACTGAGGGGGCAACAATTTTCAGGAATTCATTGGGTAGTTGATCTGCTGCTAGACAGCAGGGCTCGAGTTTGGAGAGGAGTGTTTTTATGTAACTAGTTTGGATTGGGGTGAAAGAGAAGGGGTTGTGCGAGTCAGAGGTGAGAGAGGGTACTATAAGAGGCTCATTAGTCTGACTATCAAGAAGAGACGTGACTGTGTTTATAAAGTGGGTGTTAAATTGTGTAGCTATTGGGTCTGTTCCATTAGATGTGGCTGGTGGGGGGGGGGGGGGGCAGGGTTTAGAAGATTGTTAATGTTTTCCCAAAATTTTTTGGGGTTGTTTTGGTGGATTTGTTGAGATGACAGAAAGTAGTTTTGTTTGTTTGATTTTATTTGTTTCTTGGCCTGGTTTCGGAGCTGTTGATATACTGTGAGATTTGTTTTTCCTTTGGTGGTGTGGTAAGTTACCAATGTCCTGTCTCTACGTTTCAGTAGTGATTTGGTATCTTTTGTTAGCCAGGGTGTGTGTTTAGGTTTAGCTCTTATTTTTCTTGCTGGTGCTAACTTATTTAGTGTTTTTAGAAAGGAGTTGTTGAAATACTGTACAGCTTGATCAACAGGGAGTTTTTTTAGAGGGAACCAGTTATTTTGTTGAAGTAGTAAGTTGAAAGTGGAGGGGGAGAAATTGTTCTTGTTTCGGATAAACTTATATATATTGTGTTGGTTTGTGTCTGTGTGTGTGTGTGTGTGTGTGTGTGTGTGTGTGTGTGTGTGTGTACACATATATATATATATATATACACATATATATATATATATATATATATATATATATATATATATATATATATATATATATATATACACACACACACACACACACACACACACACACACACACACACACACCTCACAAACACTTGAGCAGGTACCTAAATCTAGTCTCAAACATCTCTCTATTTAATCAACATCCATAGCATTCTTAACAAAATAACTGAATTCCACACTTGGATGGCCCAGTACTCTGTCAACATAGTTAGTCTCTCTGAAACATGGCTCAAATCACATAATGTAGACAAAGAATTTCTCCCCCCAGGTTACAATATTGTACGCCTGGACAAAAAAACACAAAAAAGCAGAGGCGTTGCCATTATGTACTCTCACCTCCTATGCATATCTCCCCCAATTACTCCCCCCCCCCCTTTCACCCAGCTGAACTCATTATTGCCAACTGCAAACTCGACAATCATAAAACTCTAACCATAGTTGCCATCTATATACCCCCCCCTGGAGAGAACACACCCCTATTACAACAAATCCTACAGTGGATGTCTGACAATATACATAATGAAACAATAATACTAGGTGATGTTAACATCAATTGGCTCACCCTCATCTCTAACTCTCCCACCACCAGCATAAACCTTTATGGATACACCCAACTTATCTCTTCACCCACTTTTCTTCATAAACCCGCAAATACCTGCTCTATCTTGGATTGGATACTTGTCTCTAAGCCTGACCTCTATCACTACCCTGAATCCCTACCAGACTCAATCAGGGACTACTCCCTATACGTGTCCAAAGATTCTCCCCCCACCTCTCTAGACCTTATAAATTTAAAAGGAGTGCCGAATGCTAACCCACTTCAACTCGGATACATTCAGTAATTCTCTTTCTGCGATTGATTGGTCTTTCCTATCTTCCCCACCTCTAGATGAAGCTGTCCTTCAATTCAGCTCCATCTTCCTAAACATTCTGAACTCCCTTGCCCCTCGCAGTACTGTCAAGAGTCAAATCACGGTGTTCCCCTTGGCTCTCCAACTTTACTCTGTCTCTTATCCATAACAGAGATTGCATGTGGAAACTCTGGACCAAGATCAAATCTCTCAAATTTAACCAAAAACACAAACTCTGACAAAATGAACTACTACCTCTCACTCCAAGTTACTGAACCCAGGAACCCTAAAACTTTTGGGAATGTTGCCAACAAAATTCTCCACCTAGGAAATCCTTCGATGACCAACCCCTGCCCCAATAACACACCCATTGAAACTGCATCAATTTTCAATTCATACTTCACAGATACCATCAGCAAACCTATGCGAACTGTCCACCCAACCTGCCCCATACCGCCTGCCACCCCCAACTGCAAAACAGTCCTTTCTCACTAAAACCCATTCCAACCAGGTACATCAAAAAACTTCTTATCAAACTTAAACCAGGTTCCCCTTCAACTGACAACCTGCCACCTTTCTTCCTAAAAGCTGCTGCTGACTCCATAGCATATCCTGTTGCCACCCTTATAAACCACTCAATTAGTGAATCCACTGTTCCTGCCCTCTGGAAAAAGTTCCACACTATACCAATCCACAAAGGTGGAAATTCTGCTGAGCTCTCTACTTAATGACCTACTGCCATACTCTCTCCCCTCTCCAAAATTCTTGAGCACTGTGTTTATAAACAAATCTCAGCTTTACTCGTGAAAACGTAATTAGCCCTACTCAGCACGACTTCCGCCGCCACCACAGCACTACTATTGCACTTATTTTCTTTACTAACGCCATCTCTCTAGCTAGAGACAATGATAAGATAGGGTCCTGCATCTTTTTAGATCTCTCCAAAGCCTTTGACACAGTCTCTCACCCCATCTTCCTCTCCAAACTCTCCCAACTCAACCTCTCCTCAGCAAAAATCTCCTGGTTCAATAGCTACCTCACACACAAATGCAATCTGTAAAATGGCTCTCTGCTCTTTTGCCTTTTCTCCCCATCAAAATGGGCACCCCTCAAGTCTCTATTTTAGGTCCTCTCCTTTTTAACATTTTTACTAACCATCTTCACACATCCTGTTCTATGTCTTCCCTCACACAGTACACAGATGACTCCGCCATCATTTCTATAGCCGACAGTCCCAATGACCTACTAAACCTGACACAAACATCTTTCAACCTCACTGAAACATGGCTTGCTAACAAACAACACCTACTAAACCCTAAAAAGACAAAACTTCTTCTCTTCGTCCCAAAATCCCCTTACCATCTTAGATCCTCATTCACCATCTCTTCCCTCAACAACACTTACGATCATAGCTGAATCACCCACTACATTGCTTCAAGTAGCACCCAACTCCAGGCTCTCACTAGTCCAAACTTACCTTCTCTCCAACCTCTTTTACAGCTCTCAAATTTTAACCAACTGACAGTCTTCATTACATTCCAAGTTTGAAACCACCTACAAGAAAGCTGCTACATTTGCAGCCAATCTGCCCTCAAGACCCAGTGGCGGCGGGTGACCTCAAATTAAAGGGGGGCTGCAGGAAATAGCTGGATGGGTGGGGCCAATGGGAAGAGGGATGGCCAACTAGAAAGGGGTGGAGCTATGCTCAAAACCATAACAACTGGAACTTTAAATACGCTGCCCTGGGTACCAAACCGTCATTACGAGAGTCCAAACAAGACAAAATGAAGTGTAGAAGAAAAAATATTTCAATGCATTGGCTACATGACAACTTACTTAATATCTAGATGGAAACACAAAGGTTATGAGGCATGACAAAATAAATTACTTTTTAAATACATTACTGGAATGCCAGTCAAAATCAAGTATAAAAAAAAAACAAGCATCCCTCATCTCAAGTCACTTCTCCTTGCACTGCAGTTCTAATTATTCAGCTTTATAAAATTACCAAGTAACATGCTGAAAGTAGCAATCTCTGTGTTACCCCAACTTGTAAAAATGTTTCTTATCCAAAAAAGATCTGCTGCCTGACAACTATCTACTTGTTTCATGGGGAAGACATGATCAAAGTAAAAATGAACAGCAAACAAGAAACAAGCTCAAGATAAATTGCTTAAAGGATTACTGCACAAGTTATGGACCACACATGAAAGACTGGCATTCTGTTTAGTTTACAGGTAAAGCCTGCAAAGATGACTGCAAGTCTCCAACAAATGTAACGAGCTTCTGAAAATACTGTAATCCTGTCCTTTATTACAAATACGGTCATATGCATTTCAATACCTAAGGCTTATACGTTATCCAGTTGTGTAAATATTCTCTGCATGGCAACAAAGAAAAGGCTTTCAATGTTGGTAATTCTTTAACAGTATGCTTATTAAAGCTTACTTGCATCTTACAATCTCTGACACGTTTACCTGATGGTCATTAAAGCATTGCTATTTAAACACAGAGCAACAGAGTACTGCGACAGCATACATTTTCTGAACAATAAGAAGCATAAATCAACAGTATAAAAATATGACAGAAAACCAGAACATTCTGCAAAATCAAGGACAGATGAAAAGCCACGGTCGTACTTGTTGTCTACCTTGGATGGGGGAATACTCTGCACACTTAACTGCATAACTGCTCCTTGCCTTGCTTGGACACGTCCAGAACCACTACAATGGGGAGTGGGGTGCAACAAGTATGTCACAATTTGAAATGTCTCTGGCTGACGTGATGGCTCTGACACTCACACCTCTCAACCTCAGAGCAAGAAATCTGGATAAAGCCATACACAGAAGTGGGACACAGACCCAAAAATAAGGACAATTTTTAAATATTGCTCTTATAAACTTAGAAAGATAATAGAACAGTAGTAGGTCTTGCATTAGTATGAATTTTCTGAAAGGTATGAAATCTGTAACTCAAATGTCTGCCATTATTTTCTAACTTCAATCTTTAATGATTTGCCAGCAAACCACAATTTTATGAAAAACAGACCAAAATGTGATGCAAAAATATAAAATTACCACACAATACAGCTGGGATCCTGTCAAAGAAGGGACACCTTTTTAATATTAGTACTGTTAACTTGAGCAGCTGGCAAAATAAGAGCATCTACATGCATTTCTCAAAGCAAACTATAACTCTGATCATTACTGTTATTTATAACTGTAAACCCTCCACGTTTTCTTCCAAAACTGCCATTTTGCGGAGGGATTATTTAGGGGGAGAGCAACATTTTCAGCCAAAATTGGGGACGGTTGAGGTTTGGATATTCCTAATTCTATAAAGCGATTTATTTGCACATACTTCTCAACTTCTTAATGCAGGAAATCTGGACAAGGCCAAATATATTGGGGGAACATACAAACAGCACTAAAAATTGCTCTTGTATAAACTTAAGACAGCTGATAGAATAACAGGTCTTGTTTTAGCATGCATTTTTCTGAAAGTTATGACGTCTGAAACTCAATGTCTATGATTATTTAGTGTCTTAATTCCTAAATGATTTGCCAGAAAACCACAAACTTTATGACGAACAAACCAAAAATCAGAAGCAAAAATCTATTCATTCTGCAAAATCTGGACAGTTGAGAGGTATAGCTCAGCCAGGGCTGTCTGGGTTTGCTGCCCTTCCCCCTCACAAACTCATGGTCGAATGGAGCCTCCCCCCTGCAGCCATTCCAATGTCCCGTTCCTTGGTTATTTCGCCCCATTTACCATAAGCACTGTAATGTGCATACTGTTTTACTTCTGCAATGATTTGGATTTTCATTTGAAAGTTTTATTTTGCATTTTACAGCACAAACCCTAATAGATATATGCTAAACAAACAATGCAGTCTCACAACGAAAATAGACTTAGCATTAAAATTTCTCTGATCTGATTTCTCTGATGCCTCCTAATGAAAATGGCTGAATCCTCTGCCCTTGAGGCACCTTCAGCTGTGTGCGAGATAAGCTTCATAGGTGAATTAGAAGTGGGTTGCCAACTGAGAGACCACACAAGTCTGAGTCTCAGCAGTATTGGTCCCAGAAAGGGATTTTGACATTTTTTTACTAAATCCCTTTGTGGCCTCATAAACTATGCCAGACAGTTCAGAGACCTGAAGGCAAAAGTCGCGGATACTCTTCCCAAAATCTGTCCAAAGCCCTAGACTCCCTGTTAAGGGGATAGACAGAGAAACTTTGCTCAACATGTTCCTTCTTTGTGGCTGTCACCATCATGACCATATGACCATAGCATCTACAGGCACTCCCTTGCTCCACTATTCCCTACCAACAGCTGGAGCCAGAATCCAGTCTGGTCTTTTGGGGACTAACTCAAATGAGTGGGGCTCCTTCCACGACTACCTAGAGATCAAGTCAATGAGCTCATCATTGGGAGGAGTAAACCAGGAGGTTGACGGGCCAGCTACAAAGGCTCCCAGGAATAATGGATTCCTCTGGGAAAGAGTTATCTGAGGACCAACCACCCTTCTGCTTAATGATCTCAGGAAGGTCTTTAAAAGAGACATCTTCAGGTGGTGATCTTGGGTGTGTACCTTCATTTATTTGAAAAGTGGTTGTGCGATGCACAAAAGTGCGAAAGTACAACCTCCAGATTTATGAAATGGCAAGTGACAATGTTGCGAATTCAATGAATGAATACACATTGGCATTCGTTCATTTGAATTTGGCATTTTAGATGCAGATTGCACTATAGCGGGGATCGGGAAATGGACCCTTTC